>NC_080054.1:29762094-29772094 GCF_026212465.1 Amaranthus tricolor | reverse complement strand
TGCTATAAAACCGCCACTTGAAGTGGCGGTTTGCTTACTTTTTTTTTTAAAAAAAAAAAATTAATAATGTTTTGTACTACTACAAAACCGCCACTTGAAGTGGCGGTTTGCTTACTTTTTTAAAAAAAAAAATTAATAATGTTTTGTACTACTAAAAAACCGCCACTTCAAGTGGCGGTTTACTAATTTTTTTTTTATTTTATTTTTTTTTTAAATTAAAATCCACAAAACGCCATTTCAAGTAGCGGTTTAGTTCAGATCTCTTAACAAAACCGCCATTTCAGGTAGCGGTTTTATTAAAAAAAAAATAATAAAATTTTTGACGTGGACGGTAATGTGGGAAATATTTTCCCATTTCAAGCAAAGTGGGAATTATTTTTTTTTTGGCATTAACATGGGAAAAGATTCTCTATTTTCTCTAATTTATTTTCTAGCTTTTAATTGGAGTTTTATTAAGTGTATTGAGTTTGATGTTGGTTGTGTTAATTTCATTGAATCTTTTTGTGGGTAAGAATTTGATTGATTAATTAAACATGTTTATGACTTAGGGTTTGAAGTGTAATTTGAAATTATGGGTGAAGTGTTGGTTTTGTATTAGTTTCTTTGAATCTTAGTATGGGTACTAATTAAATATATTATCTTTGCAAACGAAATGACTAGGGCTTGGATTTAGAAATGAAATAACTAATGATGTGTGTGTAACAACCCAACTTACCGTTGACTGAGTAAACAGGGTCATCATTAGGTTTGTTTCCCAAGAAACTTATATCACACTTCCAAAACTTGAGCAAAGGGGTCACCAGCTCTTTAACGTAACTAACTCAGCTAATTCTCAAACCAAACATCTAACTAAAACACATGATGATCATACAATGTCCAATTCAAAGAGCTTTAGTAAAAACTTTATTTTCAAGAATGTAGTCTGATCAGACCCTTTAAGAGACTGCTACTAATTCGGGTTGTTACAGTGTGTTTTATACTATATTTTGGGTGGTGTGATGATTGATTAAATAACCTTAAAAGTTGTTTTGAACTTAGTCGAGTGATTGTTGTTGTGATAATTAGTAATGGTGATGATTGTAGTTGATTATGAAAGTTTTTTTTGTTGTTAAATTGGGAATAATAGTTGCTAACTGTTGTGGTTTGATTGTTGCGAATTACAAGTACCCTAATTAAGTAGTTATGGAAGTCATAATGTATAATGTTAATAAGCCAAGAGCATAATGTCAACTTATTGTCGATGGTTGCTAAAGTTACTTGTCGTGTTTTGATTATAATTCTTTCTAGCTTTGGAGAATGTAACAAATGATATCGCGATTCGATGACTCTAAAATTTTCCTTATTGTTGTATAAGTGTTATATTAAAATTGTAAGGCTTAGTTGTAATTAGTTATTTATGGGTAATGCGAACCGATATACTCAAAATTTGTTGATAAAAAGGAACGATTCACATATGCTTTTACTTTTAAATTGGTGAAAAGACTTATGTTGTGTTGAGTTAATGATTTTGACTTGTATTGAATGAGTTGTGTACGTGCTTGAGTAATCGAAAAACTCATGTTGAATAGGTGATAGTGGTTACTTTGGTATTTAGTTTGTATGACAAAGTAGTTAACGGGATTTATTAGTTTTATTCCTAACTTGTATAGGTTTCCAGTTCATAAGAGGAAAACAGAACCTTAGTTGGGTGAATTTTAAAACTTTTGGTCGTGCAGTGACGCTTACAGGTGCGTACACGCAGTAACTAACCCTTATATGCAATTTTCCTTTAAGAGATCATTGTTTATTTTTTATTCAGATAATATGCACTGTATCGAAACTATGAGGTTCTAGTGAATACACTTTATACGAAAAGTTGTCGATTGTGAAATCCTTGCGCTTAGAATAGTTATAGAGAATGAGAGTGTTAATAGGAAGCAGGGACCGCCCCGTTATTTATTTAAGAATTGGATTATGCCTTACTTGGAGTTAGAATGACTTCTTTATAGGTGAATTTCATATTTTGTTGAGCGGCTCAGTGGGTTTTGGCGTGCTGCTATCGCATCCCATTTGATAAAGTATTAGATTATGATTAGCTGGTGTGACTCAACTGGATTACGTCCGGTTGATTTAGTAGTCCCCTAGGTGAGATCCGACGGGATCATCGTAAGGGGGGTATGAGCGTGCTTTTGTCATTGGGCGCCGGATGACCGATACCGCCCCTTGACCGAGGTGTTACCATGCGGGCCTTGCAAACCCCAATATGGTGGCTTGTTCACTTGTTTAGTACCCCAGTGTGTTAGTTTTTCCCAAACGTAGGACTCGAGAGGGTTTGCTGGAGGGGGCATGAGCTCATACTTTGCCATGGGTGTCGGGTGGCCGATAACGCCCATGGCCATGTCACTATGCCATGAAGTGGAGAAAAGATCCACTGATAGAATGTTACTCATTGAAAGAAATTTATTCATTTATAGAAAGCTTACACATTGATAAAACGTTTACCCATTGATAGAATAGTGTATGCTAGTGAGAAGTGTGCCTAAGTTAAGTTACCTCAAGGGTATCACAGACTATGATCACACTTACCATAAGACAGACAAGCTCTATAGGGTCATGTGTTATGTATTCTGTTAATGTCTTGGTTGAGTTGATATTAAGCGAGTTTTGCATTCGACCCAAGAACACATGGTTTGGGTTAGAAAGAACGTAATGAGATCAAGAAGTATAAGTGGATGATAAACAGTTACTATCTGTGTTGTGTCTTATGAAATCATCTTCTATTGTTGTATAACATAATGTTATCTAGTAGTTGGCCTTATTATATTTTATGCTAGTTACTGACGTGTACGTGTTTGTGTTTATGTTTGATTGTTGATGACTTTCTATGATTGTCCTGCTATGACAAATTGGCACATTGGCCTTTGGTCTAATGTCGAGCAGCAGGAAGATCATAGACAGGCGTAGCAGGTATTGGAGCTTCTTTTGCATTGCATTGCATTGCATTGGGGGAGAGTGAGGAGGGCGAAGCATAACCTGTGTCATACCGTTATCTTTCGATTCTGTAGCTCTTGTTATCTTTTGTAAACTTTGGTTGTATATGTTTTGTTATGAGGCCTTGTGTCCTCCCTTGTATATTTGTATTTCCCCTGCGTAGTTTATAACTCTGTATGGTTTGAGGAGTTAAGTCATTTTTTAAAACGCAAGTGTCGACACTGGAACCACGATCCAAGCTTGGCATGTTGATTTGAGAAGCCGGTGACGAATCATTCCGCCGTGGTGTGAGATTTTTAAAGGCAATGATGCCTTAGATTAATTTAATGTTTTTATTGTGCTAATTGCTCTACCACATGTTCGATTTTTAAAAGAGATGCTGCTGAAATTTCTACTCACCTTTTAAAGTTAATATTTAACGTTATCTAAATTCTTTTACTTTTCTTTTATGTAACACCCGAATTTCCTCTCGTCCTTTACGGTTTTGGTTTCGTTAAGGGGTCGGAAATTCAGGAGTGTTACAAAAAGTATTATATTATCTATCAATCCTAAAGTATTTACGGTCCGTTTGGTACATGGTATTAGAGGGCAGTAATGGTAATAAAATTAAATAAATAAAAAATTTGGTTGTTTGGATGCCTTCAATGGTAATGGATGGTAATAAAATAAGGTAATGAAATTAACAAAAAGGGCTATTTTTATTACCATCAAACAACCTGGTATTAGGCTGTAATGGTAATGAAGTATTACTGTGGTAATAAAATAAGGTAATATTGTTTCGAGCTGAAGAAAAAAATAATGAAGAAAAAAAAAGGTAATGTATGTAATTATCCAAAAAAATATTATTAGTAAAAAAAGAATCATTAGATACAATAATGCTTTTAGATACAAATATACAATAATGAAACTAAGAGTCATTACCATTTTTTATTACTAACAACCAAATGCAATCAATGGAATATTATCTTCCATTACCATTCTTTAGTCATGCACACCAAACAAAAGAATCTTCATTACCAATTCTTATATCCATTCCTCATTACTATTGCCATTGCAACATTTCATTCCCATTACTTCATTACCATCAACCAAACGGGCCGTTAGGGTTTTATTTTTTGTTCCGATATCCAAAAAGAAACAAGACGACCCGACTATTGTTGGTTTATGTAATGAGGTATTTCGGATTTATTGCAGCAACATATCACCATTAAGGATTAAGTTATCGGCTCTACCCCACATCAGTGCTACTACCACCATGGACCATTGTGACTAGAGCTATTAATAGGGCTAGGCTAGGCCAGACAGAGGCAGTTAAAATTTTAGTGGGTCGGATCCAAATAAAATTTACATGGGTTAGGATTGGTTAAAGCTCGTTTAAACTTGACCCCAACCCATTAAAAAAAACGTTCATCAGTAATCTGTTAGTCTAATTTTGTATCGTTGATCGTTGAGATACAAAATCAGACTATGTATATAACAAATAATAAATAATAAGAATAATAATGTCAAAAATTTTATAAAACGAGAATATTTTTATAAAACCAAGCCCAATAATACACAGTTTGACCTGACCTGGTCCTTTACATCAAAGTCCAACAATAACCTGATTCTTAATCGACCCAACGCATTAATGACCCATTTAAAAGTGACCCGAATGTTAATCCATTGGATAAACCCGCCCCAATGAAATACCTTTAATCATTACCATCTTCCTCTTCCTCCTTATATCTTGTTTCTTCTCTAATGTCTTCTCCTTTTTTCTCCATTTTAACATAACACTTTCTACAAAATAAATTTATGATGACGTTTTTAGAGATACGACCTGAGTCGAATAATTTGATTAATAAAAATTATACAAATTCTTAATAAATGAGCTCTTTTTTAAAAAACTATCTTAAAAAAATAACTGCGAACAACTATTTGATCTGTTTTGACATGTTCGCAGTTAGTAACTGCGAACAACATGCTTCACAAAAACAGGTCAAAATAGTTGTTCGCAGCTATTTTGTCTTATTTGACGTGTTCTTAGTTACTAACTGCAAATAGCCCTAAACTTCAGATTTAGGAATTTCACGCTTACTTTTGGAATAAGTTTGAAAGTTGGATTATTTTTCATTTTTTGATTTTTTGACTTAAAGATTTCAAATTTTCAAATTTAAACCCAAACATCTATACAACTGTAGAGGCACTTCGATTAGATAGAAAATAAATAAATTTTTGGGAAATTTGTGGTAACTTTGAAATTTTGTGTTTTTCACGTGAACTAAAACTTTTTAAAAATTAATGCGATAACCCTAAGGTTTTTTAATGTTTTTAGTTCAAAAAGGTCACGGTGTGCATTATGGCAAACCTCATGATCACCGCGTGGATTTTTAAAAAGTTTTGATTATCAATTGAAAAACTCAAAACCTCAAAATTACAATGTGAAATTTTCCTAAATTTTTCCCAATTTTTTGGAAAAATAATTCTCAAAGCTTTGAGAAATTTTAATTGTCAAAATACGTATTTTCATGCCCGAACATAAGAAACAAAAATTTACCATTACTTTATTCATTATTGAACAAAAAAAAAGACAATTTACATCAATATATTAAAATTATATACATCAATAATTTCCCATAAAAATGTTAAATTTAAAATATCCATGAGAAACTATAATTAAAATTTTCTCCTTATGAAAAATTGTAACCTTTGAAGATAAACAAATGAACTAATATACTTCAATTGAACAAGTACGACAAATATACTTCACTATCCATACGCAAATGAAGTATACATCCGGATATTAAATACCAAACCAACATGAATTAAATTAGTACTTCTAATTTATTTATAATTTATAGGGAGTATTACATAAATAAATGAACCAAATATCAAACACATTAATTTTTTACCTAATAATTAATTGCATTACCCTTAAAATCTTTCATAGATATTAAGAAATTCAATTGAAACAACAACCTATTCCTTCTATTAGTCGAACTTTTCATTTTGTGCTAACAAAAAATTCTACACATTCGGACGCCAAAGGCGATTCCATAAACGAGATTGAAAAAACCCAATGAAATCCGGGAGTACCTTCCGAGCTAATCCTTTGTGTCGCTGTTGCTGTTGATGTATTTGCTTCTCTTGGGTCGCACTTTCTCTCTCTACTTCTTCACCGGCGATGACCTGAGTTTCTCTCTCCTCCACGTCATCTTCGGTAACAACGATGAAATTATCTGGTGAATGAGACCCACTTGAATCTCTCTCCTCCACGTTATCTCCGGTAACAACGATAAAATTATCTGGTGAATGAGACCCACTTGAATCTCTCTCCTCCACGTCGGCACTGGCTTTCTCTTTCAGGCTCTTTATTTTAGTTTTCTCAGTAGAAGAAAGATGTTCTTCAAAAGCTTCAATGGCTTGATGAATAAGCTCCCGGTGAGGTGAAGAATCCCAACGAAACCAAAAAGTAGTGTAACAGTTAAAACAATCACAATCAAAACTAGGAGATGTATGGGAAGTTGTTGATGATGATGATGATGGTGATGATTTTTTTGTGGGTTTTTTCTTGGGGTTGATTTGAAGGTTAGATGAAGAAGCATAGTTAAGAGTAGATGATTTAAGAGAGTGAGTAATCATGTAAGCAAGCACTTCACGATCTTGAAGAGAAAGAACAGAGATTAGAGTAAGGATTGTTGCAGGAAGAAGATGATTTAAGGATGAAACTGGGTTTTCTTTGTTTGTCGTAGAAGATGAAGATGAAGGTGAAGGGTGAACTTTGCCTTTGTTTTTTCTTTTGTTGAACTTCATGATTAGGTTATGGCCGGCTATGGTGGATTTTGATTTTGATTTTTGATTGGGGTTTTTGCTTTCGGTAATGAGAGGAAGGACAAAGGGGCTGAAGACAACGTCAAAGATTGGTAGGGTTTTTCTTCTATTCCCTCCCTTGTCTTTTGATGTTTTGATAGTTTTAATTAATCGATGTTTTAGAATTATTTAATGAGAAATTCCAAATGTAATCTTAATTAAAGCTTTTGATTTTTTTGCGTGGTAGATATATATTTTTTTATTTGTATAAATGATTTTAAGTTTTCAAATTTTTTATGTGGTAAATAAAATATTGAGCTTTTTATTTAATTAAATACTCATTTTAAACGTATTTTTGAAAAACATGTTGGTGATTGTGACTTTGTTTTCATGAAAAAATTATTAACACAGGCAATAATAACGTAAATTTAATAAAAATCTTAACCTTTTGTCCATATATATAATGGAAATTAGAATCTTAGTTCACCACACGAATAAAAAAAATTCGTCTACCATTTTGAAAAGCCAAAAATTCATGGTCACTAAATATGATTTCCTTTTTAAATTTAGTTAGTCTTGGACAAGACGGCCTCATAATGAGATCGTGAATTTGGGCAGGCCTAATTTGCGCGTTTAACAACTTGGACATTTTTTTTTGGACATTTTTCAATTTTGATTTTTAAAGTATTAATATTCAAAATTGATACCTTTAAGGTCAAAATTGATAAATGCCCAGAAAATTAAAATATTGTTACACGTGCGAATTGAGCCTGCTCAAATTGACGATCTCATAATGAGGCCGTCTCGTCCAAGTTTTTGTGTATTAAATTTATATACTACATTCTTTTTTCTTTCTTTCCGTTTAGTTTTTCACAGTTTTTTAATAAACAATTTGTTTCAATATCTCTAGATACAACAATAATGTCAAAACTCTAATCCAAAAAGATTAGAGCTAGTGAGCTCTCAATATCTCTAGATATACATAATAAAAAATTTTAAACATTATATAATAAAAGATAAGAGAAATCTAACAAAACCTCACATAAATATATTTAATCTTTGATATATATCTTAAAAACCTTAGTAAAAATTCTCTGTCATTATTTTTATTTTATTTTATCTACAACAATAATGTCAGTCAATTATATGTCTACAATAATAATGTCAAAACCCTAATTGTATAAGATTAGACACAACTTCCTCTATTTCTATTATGAGTTGCCAATATTTTTAATTGGTCCATTATTTTTACTTTGCAATATGTTTAATTTAGATGATATTTTTGCAACTTTTAAATTTTTTATCCACATATATTTTTTCATATAAATTAATTTTACTATTATTTTTATAAATCTTGTACAATGGTGTGTTGTTGGCTTGTTGCTCTATGAGTATAGATATAGTACGATATTGGTAACCAAACTATTGTACGTTCTAAATCTACAACATGAAGGAGTGGATAATATGTTAGCATTTGGTGTACGTGGTCCATAATAACCTAAGCAACGATGACCAACTTGCACATTACAATTTACAGCCATCCATAACGTTACAAGTGGCCTTAATTATACTACCCCATGATGCCACAGCTTGAATAATTATGTTTTCTTTGCTCGACCAAGCTATAGGGTTCGATCAAGCCAGCATGCTTGCAAGTGTCCAAAATTTTATTGTGAACACTTGCATTATATATTAAACATAGTTTTATCAGGATATTTGTTAATGACGTTGACTTTATAACTTTTATTCTCCTATATATAAAAAGATCATGTTAAGTCTTAGTTAAATGTAAACCTTTAATAATATTCTTTTCGGTATCTTTCACGACGTTTTTAACTTGTTTTAATTGGTTTGCTTAATAGTATACAAAGATAAATTTCATTTATATTTCACAAGGTGAAAAATAGACATAATATATATTAGTGTCTATTATATCAGATATATCCTTCTCAAATTCCATCGTCTCACCTCTTTAAGTCATCACAAGTCCAATTCATGCTCATTAGTCAAAGACAAAGAACAAAAAAGATATAAACGACCATTAAGAATTGGCCATGGGCTACTTTTATGGTTGGTTACCAAGAGCTTAAGTACAACTGATCATGACAACATTTTTAGTTATGTATTCATTTCAAAATTAGTTATTGTATTGACTTTGTACACTTACTTTTATTACCGGGTATGTTCAGATAATGAAAAGATTATGTAGGTTAATTGCAGGTGTCTTTTCAAGCAAGTTGTATATTATTTACTTTTTTTTTTTACGGTTCGTCTGATTGGAGAAGATCTGTGTACGCATATTCTTCTTTGTCCTCTTTTTAGAGGGGTACGAGTATGATATGTTTATTACCTTTTTTCTCTATATACTAACTTGTGCGAAAAATTAAATTGATGACTATGGCTATGACTAATGTTTAATGGGAAGATTAAGTAAAAATCAAAATCATAATTTTACTGGAAGAAGACGAAATTTGTTGTAAGAGAAAAAAAAATCCAATTCTCTTACTTATTTGAGTTGGGGAATAGTAAAGTCATGAACTCATAGTTATGATGTTTATTGCCTTTTTGGGGTTAGAATTTATTCCTCGTGTAGAAGTATAAAATTGGATTCCTTAGGTAGGATTCTAATTATAGAAGTAATCTAGTGTTAAATGATAAATACTATGTATCATTCAAATGTAGTGTTATAGAAAGTTTGGTATAGTTAAATTCACATCCAACCAAAATTATACTTTTTTTTTTATTGTTATTGTCCAATTTAATTTTTATATATTTGTCTATATATTTTATTTATATTATATTTTTTAATTGATTTTGGTAATATTTTTCTCTTATTATGTTTACTAGTTTTACCAATTTTTTTTAGAATAGATTGTATGAACTTTCACTCACTAATAGTCAAAATATTAAATATAGTAAAATGAGAGAAAATTTAATTAGTAAAATTCTAGTAAGAGGAATCTTTCTTCAACAGTTTCATACAGTGATCACTTTTGCAAAATTATACCATTCATCCAATTAAATAGGAGTATTTAATTATTTTTTTGTGATATTTCATATTTATGTAGTTACGTCCTTCATGGCAACCCAACTATTTAATTTCTCCGTTTCATTAGACTTGCTACGACATTTTATACAATTCAATATATTATTTTGTTCATTTGTATGTTGAATTATACTAATCTAAAAGTTATAAAAGTTAATATTGTGAAAATATGTAATTAGATAATTCAAACAA